>NW_027637034.1:10632707-10645207 GCF_951216825.1 Electrona antarctica
GAGCCTTGATGACTTTGGCATCTACCGTGTAACACAGCTGTTTGATGAACATGTGTCTTTCTTGAAGATGTCAGCAATGCAGCAGGTAATGGAGATATGAGTGTCAATTTAACCCATTCAAATCAACTTTCAAATGTTGCTTGGGGTGTGGGTGCAAGTCCCCCTTTGTCTTTACCCAAAACACAACCATCTTCATCTTGTGCATGGCGTTAACGATCGGCCGTTGCATATGTGACAATAGCCTATAGGCCTACTGAGAAGTATCAGCTGGGCACCACGCTGGTAGAGACTACACATTCAGGAGTCATAGAATCATGTGACCTCTCAATAGTACTCTTGCGCAGCGGCAATTTCATAGTCAATGAAGTTCTACTGAGACGTGATTATTGCTAGTTGAAAACTTTACCCAATACCCCGCCAGGATGACTTGAAATATAGTCAGCCATGGCAATTTTTGTTAGTCTCTCAGGAGACTTTATAACTGTGAAATGTAATACATTACAATTACAATGTGTAAAGCTATTCCCTTAGTTTGACCCCTTACATGATACTTAAAGCAGAATTAAAATTTTAAAATGTTGCCTGTATAAGGTGGTATCGCAACTTTCAGCAGCCGTTTCAGATTTCCCCATGCAATCTGAATTTCAACCTTACTAGACAACTTTACAAATTAATTGGTGAAGACATTTCTCAGCAAGGGATGTATTCACCAGATTTGACGTTTTTCTGATAACATTCCAGTTTTTGGACAGAGTAACTGGAAGGGCTCGTCCGGGATTGAACCCGGGACCTCTCGCACCCGAAGCGAGAATCATACCCCTAGACCAACGAGCCTTGTTTACCTTTCCATCTTCAGTCTCACACGGCAGTTTGAAGCTGTATTTATGAGGCCATATTCTATTTACTGCAATTATAATCTCTTTGAAAAAAGATTTGGTCAAGTACATTGTGGTGTGTAGCAAAGTCTTTTTTTGCACGAAATAGATTTAGTTCCAGACGGAAGAATGTGTGAACACTGCATTTTCCAACTATGTAAAAAACAACCTTTGGCCCAATCTGCTCAGAAGATTGACTGTTCAGAAACCTGGAGGGGCTCGTCCGGGATTTGAACCCGGGACCTCTCGCACCCTAAGCGAGAATCATACCCCTAGACCAACGAGCCCGGTATTCACTGTAATATTTACTCTCACAAAGCTGTCTGTTGCACTCGTGGCTTTCTTGAAGATGTCAGAGATGATGCAGGTAATGGAGATAGGAGGGTCAATTTAACCCATCAATCAATTTTCAGAAGATTGCTTGGGTTGTGGTTTCAAGTTCCTCTTTGTGTTCACCCAAAATTGCTGAACAGGTGTGCCTACAGGTGTCAGCGGTAGTCGTGGTCGAGCGGTTAAGGCGATGGACTAGAAATCCATTGGGGTCTCCCCGTGCAGGTTCGAGTCCTGCCGACTACGGAGCTTTATTGTTTGTGCAACAGTTACAAACGTTGGGTGTCACTTTGTAGTGTCCTGTTGATGGCTTCCATTGAAAATGAATTGAAAACTGCAGCTTTGTGGTTAATAATTGACAATGTCTGCTAGTCATTGCTGAGGTTCTATGTTGTCTTCTTCCAGGGTACAACATACTTATTTCCAAGACATGAACTAAGGCGAGGGATGGTGAAGTGCAGTGTCAACAGTAGGGCTCGTTCGGGATTTGAACCCGGGACCTCTCGCACCCAAAGCGAGAATCATACCCCTAGACCAACGAGCCTTGATGACTTTGGCATCTACCGTGTAACACAGCTGTTTGATGAACATGTGTCTTTCTTGAAGATGTCAGCAATGCAGCAGGTAATGGAGATATGAGTGTCAATTTAACCCATTCAAATCAACTTTCAAATGTTGCTTGGGGTGTGGGTGCAAGTCCCCCTTTGTCTTTACCCAAAACACAACCATCTTCATCTTGTGCATGGCGTTAACGATCGGCCGTTGCATATGTGACAATAGCCTATAGGCCTACTGAGAAGTATCAGCTGGGCACCACGCTGGAAGAGACTACACATTCAGGAGTCATAGAATCATGTGACCTCTCAATAGTACTCTTGCGCAGCGGCAATTTCATAGTCAATGAAGTTCTACTGAGACGTGATTATTGCTAGTTGAAAACTTTACCCAATACCCCGCCAGGATGACTTGAAATATAGTCAGCCATGGCAATTTTTGTTAGTCTCTCAGGAGACTTTATAACTGTGAAATGTAATACATTACAATTACAATGTGTAAAGCTATTCCCTTAGTTTGACCCCTTACATGATACTTAAAGCAGAATTAAAATTTTAAAATGTTGCCTGTATAAGGTGGTATCGCAACTTTCAGCAGCCGTTTCAGATTTCCCCATGCAATCTGAATTTCAACCTTACTAGACAACTTTACAAATTAATTGGTGAAGACATTTCTCAGCAAGGGATGTATTCACCAGATTTGACGTTTTTCTGATAACATTCCAGTTTTTGGACAGAGTAACTGGAAGGGCTCGTCTGGGATTTGAACCCGGGACCTCTCGCACCCGAAGCGAGAATCATACCCCTAGACCAACGAGCCTTGTTTACCTTTCCATCTTCAGTCTCACACGGCAGTTTGAAGCTGTATTTATGAGGCCATATTCTATTTACTGCAATTATAATCTCTTTGAAAAAAGATTTGGTCAAGTACATTGTGGTGTGTAGCAAAGTCTTTTTTTGCACAAAATAGATTTAGTTCCAGACGGAAGAATGTGTGAACACTGCATTTTCCAACTATGTAAAAAACAACCTTTGGCCCAATCTGCTCAGAAGATTGACTGTTCAGAAACCTGGAGGGGCTCGTCCGGGATTTGAACCCGGGACCTCTCGCACCCTAAGCGAGAATCATACCCCTAGACCAACGAGCCCTGTATTCACTGTAATATTTACTCTCACAAAGCTGTCTGTTGCACTCGTGGCTTTCTTGAAGATGTCAGAGATGATGCAGGTAATGGAGATAGGAGGGTCAATTTAACCCATCAATCAATTTTCAGAAGATTGCTTGGGTTGTGGTTTCAAGTTCCTCTTTGTGTTCACCCAAAATTGCTGAACAGGTGTGCCTACAGGTATCAGCGGTAGTCGTGGCCGAGCGGTTAAGGCGATGGACTAGAAATCCATTGGGGTCTCCCCGCGCAGGTTCGAGTCCTGCCGACTACGGAGCTTTATTGTTTGTGCAACAGTTACAAACGTTGGGTGTCACTTTGTAGTGTCCTGTTGATGGCTTCCATTGAAAATGAATTGAAAACTGCAGCTTTGTGGTTAATAATTGACAATGTCTGCTAGTCATTGCTGAGGTTCTATGTTGTCTTCTTCCAGGGTACAACATACTTATTTCCAAGACATGAACTAAGGCGAGGGATGGTGAAGTGCAGTGTCAACAGTAGGGCTCGTCCGGGATTTGAACCCGGGACCTCTCGCAGCCAAAGCGAGAATCATACCCCTAGACCAACGAGCCTTGATGACTTTGGCATCTACCGTGTAACACAGCTGTTTGATGAACATGTGTCTTTCTTGAAGATGTCAGCAATGCAGCAGGTAATGGAGATATGAGTGTCAATTTAACCCATTCAAATCAACTTTCAAATGTTGCTTGGGGTGTGGGTGCAAGTCCCCCTTTGTCTTTACCCAAAACACAACCATCTTCATCTTGTGCATGGCGTTAACGATCGGCCGTTGCATATGTGACAATAGCCTATAGGCCTACTGAGAAGTATCAGCTGGGCACCACGCTGGAAGAGACTACACATTCAGGAGTCATAGAATCATGTGACCTCTCAATAGTACTCTTGCGCAGCGGCAATTTCATAGTCAATGAAGTTCTACTGAGACGTGATTATTGCTAGTTGAAAACTTTACCCAATACCCCGCCAGGATGACTTGAAATATAGTCAGCCATGGCAATTTTTGTTAGTCTCTCAGGAGACTTTATAACTGTGAAATGTAATACATTACAATTACAATGTGTAAAGCTATTCCCTTAGTTTGACCCCTTACATGATACTTAAAGCAGAATTACAATTTTAAAATGTTGCCTGTATAAGGTGGTATCGCAACTTTCAGCAGCCGTTTCAGATTTCCCCATGCAATCTGAATTTCAACCTTACTAGACAACTTTACAAATTAATTGGTGAAGACATTTCTCAGCAAGGGATGTATTCACCAGATTTGACGTTTTTCTGATAACATTCCAGTTTTTGGACAGAGTAACTGGAAGGGCTCGTCCGGGATTTGAACCCGGGACCTCTCGCACCCGAAGCGAGAATCATACCCCTAGACCAACGAGCCTTGTTTACCTTTCCATCTTCAGTCTCACACGGCAGTTTGAAGCTGTATTTATGAGGCCATATTCTATTTACTGCAATTATAATCTCTTTGAAAAAAGATTTGGTCGAGTACATTGTGGTGTGTAGCAAAGTCTTTTTTTGCACGAAATAGATTTAGTTCCAGACGGAAGAATGTGTGAACACTGCATTTTCCAACTATGTAAAAAACAACCTTTGGCCCAATCTGCTCAGAAGATCGACTGTTCAGAAACCTGGAGGGGCTCGTCCGGGATTTGAACCCGGGACCTCTCGCACCCTAAGCGAGAATCATACCCCTAGACCAACGAGCCCTGTATTCACTGTAATATTTACTCTCACAAAGCTGTCTGTTGCACTCGTGGCTTTCTTGAAGATGTCAGAGATGATGCAGGTAATGGAGATAGGAGGGTCAATTTAACCCATCAATCAATTTTCAGAAGATTGCTTGGGTTGTGGTTTCAAGTTCCTCTTTGTGTTCACCCAAAATTGCTGAACAGGTGTGCCTACAGGTATCAGCGGTAGTCGTGGCCGAGCGGTTAAGGCGATGGACTAGAAATCCATTGGGGTCTCCCCGCGCAGGTTCGAGTCCTGCCGACTACGGAGCTTTATTGTTTGTGCAACAGTTACAAACGTTGGGTGTCACTTTGTAGTGTCCTGTTGATGGCTTCCATTGAAAATTAATTGAAAACTGCAGCTTTGTGGTTAATAATTGACAATGTCTGCTAGTCATTGCTGAGGTTCTATGTTGTCTTCTTCCAGGGTACAACATACTTATTTCCAAGACATGAACTAAGGCGAGGGATGGTGAAGTGCAGTGTCAACAGTAGGGCTCGTCCGGGATTTGAACCCGGGACCTCTCGCACCCAAAGCGAGAATCATACCCCTAGACCAACGAGCCTTGATGACTTTGGCATCTACCGTGTAACACAGCTGTTTGATGAACATGTGTCTTTCTTGAAGATGTCAGCAATGCAGCAGGTAATGGAGATATGAGTGTCAATTTAACCCATTCAAATCAACTTTCAAATGTTGCTTGGGGTGTGGGTGCAAGTCCCCCTTTGTCTTTACCCAAAACACAACCATCTTCATCTTGTGCATGGCGTTAACGATCGGCCGTTGCATATGTGACAATAGCCTATAGGCCTACTGAGAAGTATCAGCTGGGCACCACGCTGGAAGAGACTACACATTCAGGAGTCATAGAATCATGTGACCTCTCAATAGTACTCTTGCGCAGCGGCAATTTCATAGTCAATGAAGTTCTACTGAGACGTGATTATTGCTAGTTGAAAACTTTACCCAATACCCCGCCAGGATGACTTGAAATATAGTCAGCCATGGCAATTTTTGTTAGTCTCTCAGGAGACTTTATAACTGTGAAATGTAATACATTACAATTACAATTACATTACATTACATTACAGTCATTTAGCAGACGCTTTTATCCAAAGCGACTTACAATAAGTGTATTCAACATAGGTAGGGAACAAAAACTACTAATCACCAGAAGTCTTTAGTGCATTTTCTGCAAAAACAAGCAACCAAGAGTATACCTAGCGCTAAGGTAAAAGTGCAATATATCAGCTACCTATTTCCTTAAACAGATGAGACAAAATAGCTAAATCAAATGAGCATGAGCTAAAACACTTAAGTGTATCGACTAAACAAGATCCAATAAACAGTACAACAATAGAAAACAAGCGTTCGTACAACTAGTTAACAACAAGTAGGTCAGGCAGAGAGGAAGGGTAGTGTTTCCTGAAGAGGTGGGTTTTCAACCTGCGGCGAAATATGGGCAGTGACTCTGCTGTCCTAACATCAGTGGGGAGTTCATTCCACCACTGTGGGGCCAGAACAGAAAAGAGTCGTGACCGTGGGGATCGGCCAGAAGGACCCTTGAGTGACGAGGCAATCAGTCGCCCCGAGGTGGCAGACCGAAGTGGTCGGGCAGGGGTGTAGGCATCGACCATAGCCCGGAGGTAGGAAGGAGCTGTTCCTTTCACTGCCCTATAGGCTAACACCAGGGTACAATGTGTAAAGCTATTCCCTTAGTTTGACCCCTAACATGATACTTAAAGCAGAATTAAAATTTTAAAATGTTGCCTGTATAAGGTGGTATCGCAACTTTCAGCAGCCGTTTCAGATTTCCCCATGCAATCTGAATTTCAACCTTACTAGACAACTTCACAAATTAATTGGTGAAGACATTTCTCAGCAAGGGATGTATTCACCAGATTTGACGTTTTTCTGATAACATTCCAGTTTTTGGACAGAGTAACTGGAAGGGCTCGTCCGGGATTTGAACCCGGGACCTCTCGCACCCGAAGCGAGAATCATACCCCTAGACCAACGAGCCTTGGTTACCTTTCCATCTTCAGTCTCACACGGCAGTTTGAAGCTGTATTTATGAGGCCATATTCTATTTACTGCAATTATAATCTCTTTGAAAAAAGATTTGGTCAAGTACATTGTGGTGTGTAGCAAAGTCTTTTTTTGCACGAAATAGATTTAGTTCCAGACGGAAGAATGTGTGAACACTGCATTTTCCAACTATGTAAAAAACAACCTTTGGCCCAATCTGCTCAGAAGATTGACTGTTCAGAAACCTGGAGCGGCTCGTCCGGGATTTGAACCCGGGACCTCTCGCACCCTAAGCGAGAATCATACCCCTAGACCAACGAGCCCTGTATTCACTGTAATATTTACTCTCACAAAGCTGTCTGTTGCACTCGTGGCTTTCTTGAAGATGTCAGAGATGATGCAGGTAATGGAGATAGGAGGGTCAATTTAACCCATCAATCAATTTTCAGAAGATTGCTTGGGTTGTGGTTTCAAGTTCCTCTTTGTGTTCACCCAAAATTGCTGAACAGGTGTGCCTACAGGTATCAGCGGTAGTCGTGGCCGAGCGGTTAAGGCGATGGACTAGAAATCCATTGGGGTCTCCCCGCGCAGGTTCGAGTCCTGCCGACTACGGAGCTTTATTGTTTGTGCAACAGTTACAAACGTTGGGTGTCACTTTGTAGTGTCCTGTTGATGGCTTCCATTGAAAATTAATTGAAAACTGCAGCTTTGTGGTTACTAATTGACAATGTCTGCTAGTCATTGCTGAGGTTCTATGTTGTCTTCTTCCAGGGTACAACATACTTATTTCCAAGACATGAACTAAGGCGAGGGATGGTGAAGTGCAGTGTCAACAGTAGGGCTCGTCCGGGATTTGAACCCGGGACCTCTCGCACCCAAAGCGAGAATCATACCCCTAGACCAACGAGCCTTGATTACTTTGGCATCTACCGTGTAAGACAGCTGTTTGATGAACATGTGTCTTTCTTGAAGATGTCAGCAATGCAGCAGGTAATGGAGATATGAGTGTCAATTTAACCCATTCAAATCAACTTTCAAATGTTGCTTGGGGTGTGGGTGCAAGTCCCCCTTTGTCTTTACCCAAAACAAAACACAACCATCTTCATCTTGTGCATGGCGTTAACGATCGGCCGTTGCATATGTGACAATAGCCTATAGGCCTACTGAGAAGTATCAGCTGGGCACCACGCTGGAAGAGACTACACATTCAGGAGTCATAGAATCATGTGACCTCTCAATAGTACTCTTGCGCAGCGGCAATTTCATAGTCAATGAAGTTCTACTGAGACGTGATTATTGCTAGTTGAAAACTTTACCCAATACCCCGCCAGGATGACTTGAAATATAGTCAGCCATGGCAATTTTTGTTAGTCTCTCAGGAGACTTTATAACTGTGAAATGTAATACATTACAATTACAATTACATTACATTACATTACAGTCATTTAGCAGACGCTTTTATCCAAAGCGACTTACAATAAGTGTATTCAACATAGGTAGGGAACAAAAACTACTAATCACCAGAAGTCTTTAGTGCATTTTCTGCAAAAACAAGCAACCAAGAGTATACCTAGCGCTAAGGTAAAAGTGCAATATATCAGCTACCTATTTCCTTAAACAGATGAGACAAAATAGCTAAATCAAATGAGCATGAGCTAAAACACTTAAGTGTATCGACTAAACAAGATCCAATAAACAGTACAACAATAGAAAACAAGCGTTCGTACAACTAGTTAACAACAAGTAGGTCAGGCAGAGAGGAAGGGTAGTGTTTCCTGAAGAGGTGGGTTTTCAACCTGCGGCGAAATATGGGCAGTGACTCTGCTGTCCTAACATCAGTGGGGAGTTCATTCCACCACTGTGGGGCCAGAACAGAAAAGAGTCGTGACCGTGTGGATCGGCCAGAAGGACCCTTGAGTGACGAGGCAATCAGTCGCCCCGAGGTGGCAGACCGAAGTGGTCGGGCAGGGGTGTAGGCATCGACCATAGCCCGGAGGTAGGAAGGAGCTGTTCCTTTCACTGCCCTATAGGCTAACACCAGGGTACAATGTGTAAAGCTATTCCCTTAGTTTGACCCCTAACATGATACTTAAAGCAGAATTAAAATTTTAAAATGTTGCCTGTATAAGGTGGTATCGCAACTTTCAGCAGCCGTTTCAGATTTCCCCATGCAATCTGAATTTCAACCTTACTAGACAACTTTACAAATTAATTGGTGAAGACATTTCTCAGCAAGGGATGTATTCACCAGATTTGACGTTTTTCTGATAACATTCCAGTTTTTGGACAGAGTAACTGGAAGGGCTCGTCCGGGATTTGAACCCGGGACCTCTCGCACCCGAAGCGAGAATCATACCCCTATACCAACGAGCCTTGTTTACCTTTCCATCTTCAGTCTCACACGGCAGTTTGAAGCTGTATTTATGAGGCCATATTCTATTTACTGCAATTATAATCTCTTTGAAAAAAGATTTGGTCAAGTACATTGTGGTGTGTAGCAAAGTCTTTTTTTGCACGAAATAGATTTAGTTCCAGACGGAAGAATGTGTGAACACTGCATTTTCCAACTATGTAAAAAACAACCTTTGGCCCAATCTGCTCAGAAGATTGACTGTTCAGAAACCTGGAGGGGCTCGTCCGGGATTTGAACCCGGGACCTCTCGCACCCTAAGCGAGAATCATACCCCTAGACCAACGAGCCCTGTATTCACTGTAATATTTACTCTCACAAAGCTGTCTGTTGCACTCGTGGCTTTCTTGAAGATGTCAGAGATGATGCAGGTAATGGAGATAGGAGGGTCAATTTAACCCATCAATCAATTTTCAGAAGATTGCTTGGGTTGTGGTTTCAAGTTCCTCTTTGTGTTCACCCAAAATTGCTGAACAGGTGTGCCTACAGGTATCAGCGGTAGTCGTGGCCGAGCGGTTAAGGCGATGGACTAGAAATCCATTGGGGTCTCCCCGCGCAGGTTCGAGTCCTGCCGACTACGGAGCTTTATTGTTTGTGCAACAGTTACAAACGTTGGGTGTCACTTTGTAGTGTCCTGTTGATGGCTTCCATTGAAAATGAATTAAAAACTGCAGCTTTGTGGTTAATAATTGACAATGTCTGCTAGTCATTGCTGAGGTTCTATGTTGTCTTCTTCCAGGGTACAACATACTTATTTCCAAGACATGAACTAAGGCGAGGGATGGTGAAGTGCAGTGTCAACAGTAGGGCTCGTCCGGGATTTGAACCCGGGACCTCTCGCACCCAAAGCGAGAATCATACCCCTAGACCAACGAGCCTTGATGACTTTGGCATCTACCGTGTAACACAGCTGTTTGATGAACATGTGTCTTTCTTGAAGATGTCAGCAATGCAGCAGGTAATGGAGATATGAGTGTCAATTTAACCCATTCAAATCAACTTTCAAATGTTGCTTGGGGTGTGGGTGCAAGTCCCCCTTTGTCTTTACCCAAAACACAACCATCTTCATCTTGTGCATGGCGTTAACGATCGGCCGTTGCATATGTGACAATAGCCTATAGGCCTACTGAGAAGTATCAGCTGGGCACCACGCTGGAAGAGACTACACATTCAGGAGTCATAGAATCATGTGACCTCTCAATAGTACTCTTGCGCAGCGGCAATTTCATAGTCAATGAAGTTCTACTGAGACGTGATTATTGCTAGTTGAAAACTTTACCCAATACCCCGCCAGGATGACTTGAAATATAGTCAGCCATGGCAATTTTTGTTAGTCTCTCAGGAGACTTTATAACTGTGAAATGTAATACATTACAATTACAATTACATTACATTACATTACAGTCATTTAGCAGACGCTTTTATCCAAAGCGACTTACAATAAGTGTATTCAACATAGGTAGGGAACAAAAACTACTAATCACCAGAAGTCTTTAGTGCATTTTCTGCAAAAACAAGCAACCAAGAGTATACCTAGCGCTAAGGTAAAAGTGCAATATATCAGCTACCTATTTCCTTAAACAGATGAGACAAAATAGCTAAATCAAATGAGCATGAGCTAAAACACTTAAGTGTATCGACTAAACAAGATCCAATAAACAGTACAACAATAGAAAACAAGCGTTCGTACAACTAGTTAACAACAAGTAGGTCAGGCAGAGAGGAAGGGTAGTGTTTCCTGAAGAGGTGGGTTTTCAACCTGCGGCGAAATATGGGCAGTGACTCTGCTGTCCTAACATCAGTGGGGAGTTCATTCCACCACTGTGGGGCCAGAACAGAAAAGAGTCGTGACCGTGGGGATCGGCCAGAAGGACCCTTGAGTGACGAGGCAATCAGTCGCCCCGAGGTGGCAGACCGAAGTGGTCGGGCAGGGGTGTAGGCATCGACCATAGCCCGGAGGTAGGAAGGAGCTGTTCCTTTCACTGCCCTATAGGCTAACACCAGGGTACAATGTGTAAAGCTATTCCCTTAGTTTGACCCCTAACATGATACTTAAAGCAGAATTAAAATTTTAAAATGTTGCCTGTATAAGGTGGTATCGCAACTTTCAGCAGCCGTTTCAGATTTCCCCATGCAATCTGAATTTCAACCTTACTAGACAACTTCACAAATTAATTGGTGAAGACATTTCTCAGCAAGGGATGTATTCACCAGATTTGACGTTTTTCTGATAACATTCCAGTTTTTGGACAGAGTAACTGGAAGGGCTCGTCCGGGATTTGAACCCGGGACCTCTCGCACCCGAAGCGAGAATCATACCCCTAGACCAACGAGCCTTGGTTACCTTTCCATCTTCAGTCTCACACGGCAGTTTGAAGCTGTATTTATGAGGCCATATTCTATTTACTGCAATTATAATCTCTTTGAAAAAAGATTTGGTCAAGTACATTGTGGTGTGTAGCAAAGTCTTTTTTTGCACGAAATAGATTTAGTTCCAGACGGAAGAATGTGTGAACACTGCATTTTCCAACTATGTAAAAAACAACCTTTGGCCCAATCTGCTCAGAAGATTGACTGTTCAGAAACCTGGAGCGGCTCGTCCGGGATTTGAACCCGGGACCTCTCGCACCCTAAGCGAGAATCATACCCCTAGACCAACGAGCCCTGTATTCACTGTAATATTTACTCTCACAAAGCTGTCTGTTGCACTCGTGGCTTTCTTGAAGATGTCAGAGATGATGCAGGTAATGGAGATAGGAGGGTCAATTTAACCCATCAATCAATTTTCAGAAGATTGCTTGGGTTGTGGTTTCAAGTTCCTCTTTGTGTTCACCCAAAATTGCTGAACAGGTGTGCCTACAGGTATCAGCGGTAGTCGTGGCCGAGCGGTTAAGGCGATGGACTAGAAATCCATTGGGGTCTCCCCGCGCAGGTTCGAGTCCTGCCGACTACGGAGCTTTATTGTTTGTGCAACAGTTACAAACGTTGGGTGTCACTTTGTAGTGTCCTGTTGATGGCTTCCATTGAAAATTAATTGAAAACTGCAGCTTTGTGGTTACTAATTGACAATGTCTGCTAGTCATTGCTGAGGTTCTATGTTGTCTTCTTCCAGGGTACAACATACTTATTTCCAAGACATGAACTAAGGCGAGGGATGGTGAAGTGCAGTGTCAACAGTAGGGCTCGTCCGGGATTTGAACCCGGGACCTCTCGCACCCAAAGCGAGAATCATACCCCTAGACCAACGAGCCTTGATTACTTTGGCATCTACCGTGTAAGACAGCTGTTTGATGAACATGTGTCTTTCTTGAAGATGTCAGCAATGCAGCAGGTAATGGAGATATGAGTGTCAATTTAACCCATTCAAATCAACTTTCAAATGTTGCTT
>NW_027637034.1:10650207-10652707 GCF_951216825.1 Electrona antarctica
CATTTTCCAACTATGTAAAAAACAACCTTTGGCCCAATCTGCTCAGAAGATTGACTGTTCAGAAACCTGGAGGGGCTCGTCCGGGATTTGAACACGGGACCTCTCGCACCCTAAGCGAGAATCATACCCCTAGACCAACGAGCCCTGTATTCACTGTAATATTTACTCTCACAAAGCTGTCTGTTGCACTCGTGGCTTTCTTGAAGATGTCAGAGATGATGCAGGTAATGGAGATAGGAGGGTCAATTTAACCCATCAATCAATTTTCAGAAGATTGCTTGGGTTGTGGTTTCAAGTTCCTCTTTGTGTTCACCCAAAATTGCTGAACAGGTGTGCCTACAGGTATCAGCGGTAGTCGTGGCCGAGCGGTTAAGGCGATGGACTAGAAATCCATTGGGGTCTCCCCGCGCAGGTTCGAGTCCTGCCGACTACGGAGCTTTATTGTTTGTGCAACAGTTACAAACGTTGGGTGTCACTTTGTAGTGTCCTGTTGATGGCTTCCATTGAAAATTAATTGAAAACTGCAGCTTTGTGGTTAATAATTGACAATGTCTGCTAGTCATTGCTGAGGTTCTATGTTGTCTTCTTCCAGGGTACAACATACTTATTTCCAAGACATGAACTAAGGCGAGGGATGGTGAAGTGCAGTGTCAACAGTAGGGCTCGTCCGGGATTTGAACCCGGGACCTCTCGCACCCAAAGCGAGAATCATACCCCTAGACCAACGAGCCTTGATGACTTTGGCATCTACCGTGTAACACAGCTGTTTGATGAACATGTGTCTTTCTTGAAGATGTCAGCAATGCAGCAGGTAATGGAGATATGAGTGTCAATTTAACCCATTCAAATCAACTTTCAAATGTTGCTTGGGGTGTGGGTGCAAGTCCCCCTTTGTCTTTACCCAAAACACAACCATCTTCATCTTGTGCATGGCGTTAACGATCGGCCGTTGCATATGTGACAATAGCCTATAGGCCTACTGAGAAGTATCAGCTGGGCACCACGCTGGAAGAGACTACACATTCAGGAGTCATAGAATCATGTGACCTCTCAATAGTACTCTTGCGCAGCGGCAATTTCATAGTCAATGAAGTTCTACTGAGACGTGATTATTGCTAGTTGAAAACTTTACCCAATACCCCGCCAGGATGACTTGAAATATAGTCAGCCATGGCAATTTTTGTTAGTCTCTCAGGAGACTTTATAACTGTGAAATGTAATACATTACAATTACAATGTGTAAAGCTATTCCCTTAGTTTGACCCCTTACATGATACTTAAAGCAGAATTAAAATTTTAAAATGTTGCCTGTATAAGGTGGTATCGCAACTTTCAGCAGCCTTTTCAGATTTCCCCATGCAATCTGAATTTCAACCTTACTAGACAACTTTACAAATTAATTGGTGAAGACATTTCTCAGCAAGGGATGTATTCACCAGATTTGACGTTTTTCTGATAACATTCCAGTTTTTGGACAGAGTAACTGGAAGGGCTCGTCTGGGATTTGAACCCTGGACCTCTCGCACCCGAAGCGAGAATCATACCCCTAGACCAACGAGCCTTGTTTACCTTTCCATCTTCAGTCTCACACGGCAGTTTGAAGCTGTATTTATGAGGCCATATTCTATTTACTGCAATTATAATCTCTTTGAAAAAAGATTTGGTCAAGTACATTGTGGTGTGTAGCAAAGTCTTTTTTTGCACAAAATAGATTTAGTTCCAGACGGAAGAATGTGTGAACACTGCATTTTCCAACTATGTAAAAAACAACCTTTGGCCCAATCTGCTCAGAAGATTGACTGTTCAGAAACCTGGAGGGGCTCGTCCGGGATTTGAACCCGGGACCTCTCGCACCCTAAGCGAGAATCATACCCCTAGACCAACGAGCCCTGTATTCACTGTAATATTTACTCTCACAAAGCTGTCTGTTGCACTCGTGGCTTTCTTGAAGATGTCAGAGATGATGCAGGTAATGGAGATAGGAGGGTCAATTTAACCCATCAATCAATTTTCAGAAGATTGCTTGGGTTGTGGTTTCAAGTTCCTCTTTGTGTTCACCCAAAATTGTTGAACAGGTGTGCCTACAGGTATCAGCGGTAGTCGTGGCCGAGCGGTTAAGGCGATGGACTAGAAATCCATTGGGGTCTCCCCGCGCAGGTTCGAGTCCTGCCGACTACGGAGCTTTATTGTTTGTGCAACAGTTACAAACGTTGGGTGTCACTTTGTAGTGTCCTGTTGATGGCTTCCATTGAAAATGAATTGAAAACTGCAGCTTTGTGGTTAATAATTGACAATGTCTGCTAGTCATTGCTGAGGTTCTATGTTGTCTTCTTCCAGGGTACAACATACTTATTTCCAAGACATGAACAAAGGCGAGGGATGGTGAAGTGCAGTGTCAACAGTAGGGCTCGTCCGGGATTTGAACCCGGGACCTCTCGCACCCAAAGCAAGAATCATACCCCTAGACCAACGAGCCTTGATGACTTTGGCATCTACCGTG
>NW_027637034.1:10657707-10662707 GCF_951216825.1 Electrona antarctica
AATATGGGCAGTGACTCTGCTGTCCTAACATCAGTGGGGAGTTCATTCCACCACTGTGGGGCCAGAACAGAAAAGAGTCGTGACCGTGTGGATCGGCCAGAAGGACCCTTGAGTGACGAGGCAATCAGTCGCCCCGAGGTGGCAGACCGAAGTGGTCGGGCAGGGGTGTAGGCATCGACCATAGCCCGGAGGTAGGAAGGAGCTGTTCCTTTCACTGCCCTATAGGCTAACACCAGGGTACAATGTGTAAAGCTATTCCCTTAGTTTGACCCCTAACATGATACTTAAAGCAGAATTACAATTTTAAAATGTTGCCTGTATAAGGTGGTATCGCAACTTTCAGCAGCCGTTTCAGATTTCCCCATGCAATCTGAATTTCAACCTTACTAGACAACTTTACAAATTAATTGGTGAAGACATTTCTCAGCAAGGGATGTATTCACCAGATTTGACGTTTTTCTGATAACATTCCAGTTTTTGGACAGAGTAACTGGAAGGGCTCGTCTGGGATTTGAACCCGGGACCTCTCGCACCCGAAGCGAGAATCATACCCCTAGACCAACGAGCCTTGTTTACCTTTCCATCTTCAGTCTCACACGGCAGTTTGAAGCTGTATTTATGAGGCCATATTCTATTTACTGCAATTATAATCTCTTTGAAAAAAGATTTGGTCAAGTACATTGTGGTGTGTAGCAAAGTCTTTTTTTGCACAAAATAGATTTAGTTCCAGACGGAAGAATGTGTGAACACTGCATTTTCCAACTATGTAAAAAACAACCTTTGGCCCAATCTGCTCAGAAGATTGACTGTTCAGAAACCTGGAGGGGCTCGTCCGGGATTTGAACCCGGGACCTCTCGCACCCTAAGCGAGAATCATACCCCTAGACCAACGAGCCCTGTATTCACTGTAATATTTACTCTCACAAAGCTGTCTGTTGCACTCGTGGCTTTCTTGAAGATGTCAGAGATGATGCAGGTAATGGAGATAGGAGGGTCAATTTAACCCATCAATCAATTTTCAGAAGATTGCTTGGGTTGTGGTTTCAAGTTCCTCTTTGTGTTCACCCAAAATTGCTGAACAGGTGTGCCTACAGGTATCAGCGGTAGTCGTGGCCGAGCGGTTAAGGCGATGGACTAGAAATCCATTGGGGTCTCCCCGCGCAGGTTCGAGTCCTGCCGACTACGGAGCTTTATTGTTTGTGCAACAGTTACAAACGTTGGGTGTCACTTTGTAGTGTCCTGTTGATGGCTTCCATTGAAAATTAATTGAAAACTGCAGCTTTGTGGTTAATAATTGACAATGTCTGCTAGTCATTGCTGAGGTTCTATGTTGTCTTCTTCCAGGGTACAACATACTTATTTCCAAGACATGAACTAAGGCGAGGGATGGTGAAGTGCAGTGTCAACAGTAGGGCTCGTCCGGGATTTGAACCCGGGACCTCTCGCACCCAAAGCGAGAATCATACCCCTAGACCAACGAGCCTTGATGACTTTGGCATCTACCGTGTAACACAGCTGTTTGATGAACATGTGTCTTTCTTGAAGATGTCAGCAATGCAGCAGGTAATGGAGATATGAGTGTCAATTTAACCCATTCAAATCAACTTTCAAATGTTGCTTGGGGTGTGGGTGCAAGTCCCCCTTTGTCTTTACCCAAAACACAACCATCTTCATCTTGTGCATGGCGTTAACGATCGGCCGTTGCATATGTGACAATAGCCTATAGGCCTACTGAGAAGTATCAGCTGGGCACCACGCTGGAAGAGACTACACATTCAGGAGTCATAGAATCGTGTGACCTCTCAATAGTACTCTTGCGCAGCGGCAATTTCATAGTCAATGAAGTTCTACTGAGACGTGATTATTGCTAGTTGAAAACTTTACCCAATACCCCGCCAGGATGACTTGAAATATAGTCAGCCATGGCAATTTTTGTTAGTCTCTCAGGAGACTTTATAACTGTGAAATGTAATACATTACAATTACAATGTGTAAAGCTATTCCCTTAGTTTGACCCCTTACATGATACTTAAAGCAGAATTAAAATTTTAAAATGTTGCCTGTATAAGGTGGTATCGCAACTTTCAGCAGCCGTTTCAGATTTCCCCATGCAATCTGAATTTCAACCTTACTAGATAACTTTACAAATTAATTGGTGAAGACATTTCTCAGCAAGGGATGTATTCACCAGATTTGACGTTTTTCTGATAACATTCCAGTTTTTGGACAGAGTAACTGGAAGGGCTCGTCCGGGATTTGAACCCGGGACCTCTCGCACCCGAAGCGAGAATCATACCCCTAGACCAACGAGCCTTGTTTACCTTTCCATCTTCAGTCTCACACGGCAGTTTGAAGCTGTATTTATGAGGCCATATTCTATTTACTGCAATTATAATCTCTTTGAAAAAAGATTTGGTCGAGTACATTGTGGTGTGTAGCAAAGTCTTTTTTTGCACGAAATAGATTTAGTTCCAGACGGAAGAATGTGTGAACACTGCATTTTCCAACTATGTAAAAAACAACCTTTGGCCCAATCTGCTCAGAAGATTGACTGTTCAGAAACCTGGAGGGGCTCGTCCGGGATTTGAACCCGGGACCTCTCGCACCCTAAGCGAGAATCATACCCCTAGACCAACGAGCCCTGTATTCACTGTAATATTTACTCTCACAAAGCTGTCTGTTGCACTCGTGGCTTTCTTGAAGATGTCAGAGATGATGCAGGTAATGGAGATAGGAGGGTCAATTTAACCCATCAATCAATTTTCAGAAGATTGCTTGGGTTGTGGTTTCAAGTTCCTCTTTGTGTTCACCCAAAATTGCTGAACAGGTGTGCCTACAGGTATCAGCGGTAGTCGTGGCCGAGCGGTTAAGGCGATGGACTAGAAATCCATTGGGGTCTCCCCGCGCAGGTTCGAGTCCTGCCGACTACGGAGCTTTATTGTTTGTGCAACAGTTACAAACGTTGGGTGTCACTTTGTAGTGTCCTGTTGATGGCTTCCATTGAAAATGAATTGAAAACTGCAGCTTTGTGGTTAATAATTGACAATGTCTGCTAGTCATTGCTGAGGTTCTATGTTGTCTTCTTCCAGGGTACAACATACTTATTTCCAAGACATGAACTAAGGCGAGGGATGGTGAAGTGCAGTGTCAACAGTAGGGCTCGTCCGGGATTTGAACCCGGGACCTCTCGCACCCAAAGCGAGAATCATACCCCTAGACCAACGAGCCTTGATTACTTTGGCATCTACCGTGTAAGACAGCTGTTTGATGAACATGTGTCTTTCTTGAAGATGTCAGCAATGCAGCAGGTAATGGAGATATGAGTGTCAATTTAACCCATTCAAATCAACTTTCAAATGTTGCTTGGGGTGTGGGTGCAAGTCCCCCTTTGTCTTTACCCAAAACAAAACACAACCATCTTCATCTTGTGCATGGCGTTAACGATCGGCCGTTGCATATGTGACAATAGCCTATAGGCCTACTGAGAAGTATCAGCTGGGCACCACGCTGGAAGAGACTACACATTCAGGAGTCATAGAATCATGTGACCTCTCAATAGTACTCTTGCGCAGCGGCAATTTCATAGTCAATGAAGTTCTACTGAGACGTGATTATTGCTAGTTGAAAACTTTACCCAATACCCCGCCAGGATGACTTGAAATATAGTCAGCCATGGCAATTTTTGTTAGTCTCTCAGGAGACTTTATAACTGTGAAATGTAATACATTACAATTACAATGTGTAAAGCTATTCCCTTAGTTTGACCCCTTACATGATACTTAAAGCAGAATTAAAATTTTAAAATGTTGCCTGTATAAGGTGGTATCGCAACTTTCAGCAGCCGTTTCAGATTTCCCCATGCAATCTGAATTTCAACCTTACTAGACAACTTTACAAATTAATTGGTGAAGACATTTCTCAGCAAGGGATGTATTCACCAGATTTGACGTTTTTCTGATAACATTCCAGTTTTTGGACAGAGTAACTGGAAGGGCTCGTCTGGGATTTGAACCCGGGACCTCTCGCACCCGAAGCGAGAATCATACCCCTAGACCAACGAGCCTTGTTTACCTTTCCATCTTCAGTCTCACACGGCAGTTTGAAGCTGTATTTATGAGGCCATATTCTATTTACTGCAATTATAATCTCTTTGAAAAAAGATTTGGTCAAGTACATTGTGGTGTGTAGCAAAGTCTTTTTTTGCACAAAATAGATTTAGTTCCAGACGGAAGAATGTGTGAACACTGCATTTTCCAACTATGTAAAAAACAACCTTTGGCCCAATCTGCTCAGAAGATTGACTGTTCAGAAACCTGGAGGGGCTCGTCCGGGATTTGAACCCGGGACCTCTCGCACCCTAAGCGAGAATCATACCCCTAGACCAACGAGCCCTGTATTCACTGTAATATTTACTCTCACAAAGCTGTCTGTTGCACTCGTGGCTTTCTTGAAGATGTCAGAGATGATGCAGGTAATGGAGATAGGAGGGTCAATTTAACCCATCAATCAATTTTCAGAAGATTGCTTGGGTTGTGGTTTCAAGTTCCTCTTTGTGTTCACCCAAAATTGTTGAACAGGTGTGCCTACAGGTATCAGCGGTAGTCGTGGCCGAGCGGTTAAGGCGATGGACTAGAAATCCATTGGGGTCTCCCCGCGCAGGTTCGAGTCCTGCCGACTACGGAGCTTTATTGTTTGTGCAACAGTTACAAACGTTGGGTGTCACTTTGTAGTGTCCTGTTGATGGCTTCCATTGAAAATGAATTGAAAACTGCAGCTTTGTGGTTAATAATTGACAATGTCTGCTAGTCATTGCTGAGGTTCTATGTTGTCTTCTTCCAGGGTACAACATACTTATTTCCAAGACATGAACTAAGGCGAGGGATGGTGAAGTGCAGTGTCAACAGTAGGGCTCGTCCGGGATTTGAACCCGGGACCTCTCGCACCCAAAGCGAGAATCATACCCCTAGACCAACGAGCCTTGATGACTTTGGCATCTACCG
>NW_027637034.1:10667707-10687707 GCF_951216825.1 Electrona antarctica
TATTCTATTTACTGCAATTATAATCTCTTTGAAAAAAGATTTGGTCAAGTACATTGTGGTGTGTAGCAAAGTCTTTTTTTGCACAAAATAGATTTAGTTCCAGACGGAAGAATGTGTGAACACTGCATTTTCCAACTATGTAAAAAACAACCTTTGGCCCAATCTGCTCAGAAGATTGACTGTTCAGAAACCTGGAGGGGCTCGTCCGGGATTTGAACCCGGGACCTCTCGCACCCTAAGCGAGAATCATACCCCTAGACCAACGAGCCCTGTATTCACTGTAATATTTACTCTCACAAAGCTGTCTGTTGCACTCGTGGCTTTCTTGAAGATGTCAGAGATGATGCAGGTAATGGAGATAGGAGGGTCAATTTAACCCATCAATCAATTTTCAGAAGATTGCTTGGGTTGTGGTTTCAAGTTCCTCTTTGTGTTCACCCAAAATTGTTGAACAGGTGTGCCTACAGGTATCAGCGGTAGTCGTGGCCGAGCGGTTAAGGCGATGGACTAGAAATCCATTGGGGTCTCCCCGCGCAGGTTCGAGTCCTGCCGACTACGGAGCTTTATTGTTTGTGCAACAGTTACAAACGTTGGGTGTCACTTTGTAGTGTCCTGTTGATGGCTTCCATTGAAAATGAATTGAAAACTGCAGCTTTGTGGTTAATAATTGACAATGTCTGCTAGTCATTGCTGAGGTTCTATGTTGTCTTCTTCCAGGGTACAACATACTTATTTCCAAGACATGAACTAAGGCGAGGGATGGTGAAGTGCAGTGTCAACAGTAGGGCTCGTCCGGGATTTGAACCCGGGACCTCTCGCACCCAAAGCGAGAATCATACCCCTAGACCAACGAGCCTTGATGACTTTGGCATCTACCGTGTAACACAGCTGTTTGATGAACATGTGTCTTTCTTGAAGATGTCAGCAATGCAGCAGGTAATGGAGATATGAGTGTCAATTTAACCCATTCAAATCAACTTTCAAATGTTGCTTGGGGTGTGGGTGCAAGTCCCCCTTTGTCTTTACCCAAAACAAAACACAACCATCTTCATCTTGTGCATGGCGTTAACGATCGGCCGTTGCATATGTGACAATAGCCTATAGGCCTACTGAGAAGTATCAGCTGGGCACCACGCTGGAAGAGACTACACATTCAGGAGTCATAGAATCATGTGACCTCTCAATAGTACTCTTGCGCAGCGGCAATTTCATAGTCAATGAAGTTCTACTGAGATGTGATTATTGCTAGTTGAAAACTTTACCCAATACCCCGCCAGGATGACTTGAAATATAGTCAGCCATGGCAATTTTTGTTAGTCTCTCAGGAGACTTTATAACTGTGAAATGTAATACATTACAATTACAATTACATTACATTACATTACAGTCATTTAGCAGACGCTTTTATCCAAAGCGACTTACAATAAGTGTATTCAACATAGGTAGGGAACAAAAACTACTAATCACCAGAAGTCTTTAGTGCATTTTCTGCAAAAACAAGCAACCAAGAGTATACCTAGCGCTAAGGTAAAAGTGCAATATATCAGCTACCTATTTCCTTAAACAGATGAGACAAAATAGCTAAATCAAATGAGCATGAGCTAAAACACTTAAGTGTATCGACTAAACAAGATCCAATAAACAGTACAACAATAGAAAACAAGCGTTCGTACAACTAGTTAACAACAAGTAGGTCAGGCAGAGAGGAAGGGTAGTGTTTCCTGAAGAGGTGGGTTTTCAACCTGCGGCGAAATATGGGCAGTGACTCTGCTGTCCTAACATCAGTGGGGAGTTCATTCCACCACTGTGGGGCCAGAACAGAAAAGAGTCGTGACCGTGTGGATCGGCCAGAAGGACCCTTGAGTGACGAGGCAATCAGTCGCCCCGAGGTGGCAGACCGAAGTGGTCGGGCAGGGGTGTAGGCATCGACCATAGCCCGGAGGTAGGAAGGAGCTGTTCCTTTCACTGCCCTATAGGCTAACACCAGGGTGCAATGTGTAAAGCTATTCCCTTAGTTTGACCCCTAACATGATACTTAAAGCAGAATTACAATTTTAAAATGTTGCCTGTATAAGGTGGTATCGCAACTTTCAGCAGCCGTTTCAGATTTCCCCATGCAATCTGAATTTCAACCTTACTAGACAACTTTACAAATTAATTGGTGAAGACATTTCTCAGCAAGGGATGTAATCACCAGATTTGACGTTTTTCTGATAACATTCCAGTTTTTGGACAGAGTAACTGGAAGGGCTCGTCCGGGATTTGAACCCGGGACCTCTCGCACCCGAAGCGAGAATCATACCCCTAGACCAACGAGCCTTGTTTACCTTTCCATCTTCAGTCTCACACGGCAGTTTGAAGCTGTATTTATGAGGCCATATTCTATTTACTGCAATTATAATCTCTTTGAAAAAAGATTTGGTCAAGTACATTGTGGTGTGTAGCAAAGTCTTTTTTTGCACGAAATAGATTTAGTTCCAGACGGAAGAATGTGTGAACACTGCATTTTCCAACTATGTAAAAAACAACCTTTGGCCCAATCTGCTCAGAAGATTGACTGTTCAGAAACCTGGAGGGGCTCGTCCGGGATTTGAACGCGGGACCTCTCGCACCCTAAGCGAGAATCATACCCCTAGACCAACGAGCCCTGTATTCACTGTAATATTTACTCTCACAAAGCTGTCTGTTGCACTCGTGGCTTTCTTGAAGATGTCAGAGATGATGCAGGTAATGGAGATAGGAGGGTCAATTTAACCCATCAATCAATTTTCAGAAGATTGCTTGGGTTGTGGTTTCAAGTTCCTCTTTGTGTTCACCCAAAATTGCTGAACAGGTGTGCCTACAGGTATCAGCGGTAGTCGTGGCCGAGCGGTTAAGGCGATGGACTAGAAATCCATTGGGGTCTCCCCGCGCAGGTTCGAGTCCTGCCGACTACGGAGCTTTATTGTTTGTGCAACAGTTACAAACGTTGGATGTCACTTTGTAGTGTCCTGTTGATGGCTTCCATTGAAAATTAATTGAAAACTGCAGCTTTGTGGTTAATAATTGACAATGTCTGCTAGTCATTGCTGAGGTTCTATGTTGTCTTCTTCCAGGGTACAACATACTTATTTCCAAGACATGAACTAAGGCGAGGGATGGTGAAGTGCAGTGTCAACAGTAGGGCTCGTCCGGGATTTGAACCCGGGACCTCTCGCACCCAAAGCGAGAATCATACCCCTAGACCAACGAGCCTTGATTACTTAGGCATCTACCGTGTAAGACAGCTGTTTGATGAACATGTGTCTTTCTTGAAGATGTCAGCAATGCAGCAGGTAATGGAGATATGAGTGTCAATTTAACCCATTCAAATCAACTTTCAAATGTTGCTTGGGGTGTGGGTGCAAGTCCCCCTTTGTCTTTACCCAAAACAAAACACAACCATCTTCATCTTGTGCATGGCGTTAACGATCGGCCGTTGCATATGTGACAATAGCCTATAGGCCTACTGAGAAGTATCAGCTGGGCACCACGCTGGAAGAGACTACACATTCAGGAGTCATAGAATCATGTGACCTCTCAATAGTACTCTTGCGCAGCGGCAATTTCATAGTCAATGAAGTTCTACTGAGACGTGATTATTGCTAGTTGAAAACTTTACCCAATACCCCGCCAGGATGACTTGAAATATAGTCAGCCATGGCAATTTTTGTTAGTCTCTCAGGAGACTTTATAACTGTGAAATGTAATACATTACAATTACAATGTGTAAAGCTATTCCCTTAGTTTGACCGCTTACATGACACTTAAAGCAGAATTAAAATTTTAAAATGTTGCCTGTATAAGGTGGTATCGCAACTTTCAGCAGCCGTTTCAGATTTCCCCATGCAATCTGAATTTCAACCTTACTAGACAACTTTACAAATTAATTGGTGAAGACATTTCTCAGCAAGGGATGTATTCACCAGATTTGACGTTTTTCTGATAACATTCCAGTTTTTGGACAGAGTAACTGGAAGGGCTCGTCTGGGATTTGAACCCGGGACCTCTCGCACCCGAAGCGAGAATCATACCCCTAGACCAACGAGCCTTGTTTACCTTTCCATCTTCAGTCTCACACGGCAGTTTGAAGCTGTATTTATGAGGCCATATTCTATTTACTGCAATTATAATCTCTTTGAAAAAAGATTTGGTCAAGTACATTGTGGTGTGTAGCAAAGTCTTTTTTTGCACAAAATAGATTTAGTTCCAGACGGAAGAATGTGTGAACACTGCATTTTCCAACTATGTAAAAAACAACCTTTGGCCCAATCTGCTCAGAAGATTGACTGTTCAGAAACCTGGAGGGGCTCGTCCGGGATTTGAACCCGGGACCTCTCGCACCCTAAGCGAGAATCATACCCCTAGACCAACGAGCCCTGTATTCACTGTAATATTTACTCTCACAAAGCTGTCTGTTGCACTCGTGGCTTTCTTGAAGATGTCAGAGATGATGCAGGTAATGGAGATAGGAGGGTCAATTTAACCCATCAATCAATTTTCAGAAGATTGCTTGGGTTGTGGTTTCAAGTTCCTCTTTGTGTTCACCCAAAATTGTTGAACAGGTGTGCCTACAGGTATCAGCGGTAGTCGTGGCCGAGCGGTTAAGGCGATGGACTAGAAATCCATTGGGGTCTCCCCGCGCAGGTTCGAGTCCTGCCGACTACGGAGCTTTATTGTTTGTGCAACAGTTACAAACGTTGGGTGTCACTTTGTAGTGTCCTGTTGATGGCTTCCATTGAAAATGAATTGAAAACTGCAGCTTTGTGGTTAATAATTGACAATGTCTGCTAGTCATTGCTGAGGTTCTATGTTGTCTTCTTCCAGGGTACAACATACTTATTTCCAAGACATGAACTAAGGCGAGGGATGGTGAAGTGCAGTGTCAACAGTAGGGCTCGTCCGGGATTTGAACCCGGGACCTCTCGCACCCAAAGCGAGAATCATACCCCTAGACCAACGAGCCTTGATGACTTTGGCATCTACCGTGTAACACAGCTGTTTGATGAACATGTGTCTTTCTTGAAGATGTCAGCAATGCAGCAGGTAATGGAGATATGAGTGTCAATTTAACCCATTCAAATCAACTTTCAAATGTTGCTTGGGGTGTGGGTGCAAGTCCCCCTTTGTCTTTACCCAAAACAAAACACAACCATCTTCATCTTGTGCATGGCGTTAACGATCGGCCGTTGCATATGTGACAATAGCCTATAGGCCTACTGAGAAGTATCAGCTGGGCACCACGCTGGAAGAGACTACACATTCAGGAGTCATAGAATCATGTGACCTCTCAATAGTACTCTTGCGCAGCGGCAATTTCATAGTCAATGAAGTTCTACTGAGACGTGATTATTGCTAGTTGAAAACTTTACCCAATACCCCGCCAGGATGACTTGAAATATAGTCAGCCATGGCAATTTTTGTTAGTCTCTCAGGAGACTTTATAACTGTGAAATGTAATACATTACAATTACAATTACATTACATTACATTACAGTCATTTAGCAGACGCTTTTATCCAAAGCGACTTACAATAAGTGTATTCAACATAGGTAGGGAACAAAAACTACTAATCACCAGAAGTCTTTAGTGCATTTTCTGCAAAAACAAGCAACCAAGAGTATACCTAGCGCTAAGGTAAAAGTGCAATATATCAGCTACCTATTTCCTTAAACAGATGAGACAAAATAGCTAAATGGATGGATGGATGGATGGATTTTATTTTGTCATTGAACATTGTTTACACACATGTACAACGAAATTGATTTGTTGACATCACTCCAAAGCAGTACAAAAGTAATCATATGTGTTAGTAGTAGCACCCAGTAGGTACCAATAATAAAAAGCAGTAAGAAAAAAGAAAACCAGTGTATGTACAGTCAGTGAAGTGTTCATGTTTTTGGACCGGGAGGGGGGGGGGGGGGGGGAGAGACGACGACTCTATCTCTTGGTCAGAGAGTTCAAGAGGACAATGACTGAGGGGAAGAAGCTGTTTCTGGATCGGGTGGTTGAAGTCTTGAGGCATCTGTAGCCTTTTCTCCTCTGTGAATGGGAGGGGTGGAACAGTCTGTTGTTGGGGTGGGAGGCATCCTTGATGATGCTGAGGGCTTTAGACTGGCAGCGTTGTTTGTGGATGGACTCAATTGATGGTAATGAGGAACCTATAATGCGCTGTGCAGTTTTCACCACCTTCTGTAGTGATTTCCGCTCTGCCACAGTACAGTTTCCGTACCAAGCGGTGATACAGTAGGTCAATGTACTTTCAATGGTACCCCGGTAAAAGTTTTCCAGAGTCTGGTGGGATAGCTTGACTTTCCTTAGTCTCCGCAAGAAAAAGAGACGCTGGTGGGCCTTCTTTATGAGGGATGATGTGTTTAGGGTCCAGGAGAGGTCTTCAGATATGTGGACCCCCAGGAACTTGAAGCTGGTGACACGCTCCACCTCCACACCATCGATGAGGATCGGAGCATGCTGCCCCCCTCTGCTCCGTCTGAAGTCCACCACCAGCTCCTTTGTCTTGGAGGTGTTAAGGGCGAGGTTGTTCTCTGCGCACCACCTCACCTGGTGTTGTACTTCCTCCATATAGGCGCGTTCGTCGTTGTTCTTGATAAGGCCAATCACTGTAGTGTCGTCTGCGAACTTGATGACATGGTTTGAGGCATGTGCAGGTGTGCAGTCGAAAGTGAAGAGGGAGTATAGGAGGGGGCTCAGGACACAACCCTGCGGGAGACCAGTGTTCAGGGTGATGGTTGAGGAGGTGAGGTTGCCTATCCTGACCTGCTGGGGTCTGTTCACAAGGAAGTCAAGGATCCAGTTACAGAGCAGGGGGTCAATGTCAAGGTCGGTAAGTTTCTTAATCAGTTTGGAGGGGATGATTGTGTTGAATGCTGAGCTAAAGTCTATGAATAGCATTCTCACACAGGTGTTGGCAGTATCCAGGTGAGAAATGGTGAAGTGTAGGGCTGTAGCAATGGCGTCCTCCGTGCTCCTGTTTTCCCGAAAGGCAAACTGGAACTGGTCTAGGGTTTGTGAGATGGTGGATTTCACATGAGCCAGGACCAGCCTCTCGAAACACTTCATTATGATCGAGGTGAGTGCGACAGGGCGGAAATCATTCAGCCTTTCAGCAGAGGGGTGCTTCGGTACCGGTACGATGGTGGTGGTTTTAAAGCACATAGGAACAATTGCTTGGGTCAGGGACAGGTTGAAAATGTCAGTCAGAACCCCGGATAGCTGTACAGCACAGGCCTGGAGAACCCGACCAGGGATTCCGTCAGGCCCAGCAGCCTTCCGTGCATTTGTCCTGCACAGTACCGCCTGCACGTCAGTGGTGGTGAGTATGAGGGGCTGGTGATTTGTAGGGAGGACAGCTTTGGTGGCTGTCTCCATGTTCTCCCTATCAAAGCGAGCATAAAAAGTATTCAGCTCGTCAGGGAAGGAGGTGTCACTGGACAGAGGTGAAGCTTTAGTGGTTTTATAATTTGTAATAGCCTGTATACCTTGCCACATGCGCCGGGAGTCGGAGTTGTTAGCGAAGTGCTCCTCAATCCTCAGCTTGTGGTCATGCTTGGCCCTCTTGATGCCCCGTTTCAGATTAGCCCTGGCTGTGCTGTAGGCCTCTGCGTCGCCAGATGTAAAAGCGGTGTCGCGTGCCTTTAACAGTAGACGGGTTTCTCTGTTCATCCATGGCTTCTGATTTGGGAAAGTTGTAATCCGTTTGAGGGTGGTAACACTGTTTATATTTGTGTTGATGTAATCCACTACAGCAGAGGTATAGGCATTGATGTTAATATGGTAGTCCTGGGTGGCGTGAGTGGCAAATATTTTCCAGTCTGTATGTTGGAATTTGGACTGAAGGATGGAATCTGCCTCCTCTGACCACACTTTGACCATTTTAACTGTGGGTTTTACACGTTTTATGAGGGGGGTGTATTTGGGGGTGAGAAACAGAGAGATGTGATCAGATGAGCCCACATTTGGCTTGGGGGTGGCCTTATATGCACCTGCGATATTGGTATAGACATGGTCCAATATGTTATCACCTCTCGTGGGGCAGGACACATGTTGATGGAATCTGGGGAGGACAGTCTTTAATTTAGAGTGGTTGAAGTCACCTCCAGTGATAAAAACTGCTAAATCAAATGAGCATGAGCTAAAACACTTAAGTGTATCGACTAAACAAGATCCAATAAACAGTACAACAATAGAAAACAAGCGTTCGTACAACTAGTTAACAACAAGTAGGTCAGGCAGAGAGGAAGGGTAGTGTTTCCTGAAGAGGTGGGTTTTAAACCTGCGGCGAAATATGGGCAGTGACTCTGCTGTCCTAACATCAGTGGGGAGTTCATTCCACCACTGTGGGGCCAGAACAGAAAAGAGTCGTGACCGTGTGGATCGGCCAGAAGGACCCTTGAGTGACGAGGCAATCAGTCGCCCCGAGGTGGCAGACCGAAGTGGTCGGGCAGGGGTGTAGGCATCGACCATAGCCCGGAGGTAGGAAGGAGCTGTTCCTTTCACTGCCCTATAGGCTAACACCAGGGTACAATGTGTAAAGCTATTCCCTTAGTTTGACCCCTAACATGATACTTAAAGCAGAATTACAATTTTAAAATGTTGCCTGTATAAGGTGGTATCGCAACTTTCAGCAGCCGTTTCAGATTTCCCCATGCAATCTGAATTTCAACCTTACTAGACAACTTTACAAATTAATTGGTGAAGACATTTCTCAGCAAGGGATGTATTCACCAGATTTGACGTTTTTCTGATAACATTCCAGTTTTTGGACAGAGTAACTGGAAGGGCTCGTCCGGGATTTGAACCCGGGACCTCTCGCACCCGAAGCGAGAATCATACCCCTAGACCAACGAGCCTTGTTTACCTTTCCATCTTCAGTCTCACACGGCAGTTTGAAGCTGTATTTATGAGGCCATATTCTATTTACTGCAATTATAATCTCTTTGAAAAAAGATTTGGTCAAGTACATTGTGGTGTGTAGCAAAGTCTTTTTTTGCACGAAATAGATTTAGTTCCAGACGGAAGAATGTGTGAACACTGCATTTTCCAACTATGTAAAAAACAACCTTTGGCCCAATCTGCTCAGAAGATTGACTGTTCAGAAACCTGGAGGGGCTCGTCCGGGATTTGAACGTGGGACCTCTCGCACCCTAAGCGAGAATCATACCCCTAGACCAACGAGCCCTGTATTCACTGTAATATTTACTCTCACAAAGCTGTCTGTTGCACTCGTGGCTTTCTTGAAGATGTCAGAGATGATGCAGGTAATGGAGATAGGAGGGTCAATTTAACCCATCAATCAATTTTCAGAAGATTGCTTGGGTTGTGGTTTCAAGTTCCTCTTTGTGTTCACCCAAAATTGCTGAACAGGTGTGCCTACAGGTATCAGCGGTAGTCGTGGCCGAGCGGTTAAGGCGATGGACTAGAAATCCATTGGGGTCTCCCCGCGCAGGTTCGAGTCCTGCCGACTACGGAGCTTTATTGTTTGTGCAACAGTTACAAACGTTGGGTGTCACTTTGTAGTGTCCTGTTGATGGCTTCCATTGAAAATTAATTGAAAACTGCAGCTTTGTGGTTAATAATTGACAATGTCTGCTAGTCATTGCTGAGGTTCTATGTTGTCTTCTTCCAGGGTACAACATACTTATTTCCAAGACATGAACTAAGGCGAGGGATGGTGAAGTGCAGTGTCAACAGTAGGGCTCGTCCGGGATTTGAACCCGGGACCTCTCGCACCCAAAGCGAGAATCAAACCCCTAGACCAACGAGCCTTGATTACTTTGGCATCTACCGTGTAAGACAGCTGTTTGATGAACATGTGTCTTTCTTGAAGATGTCAGCAATGCAGCAGGTAATGGAGATATGAGTGTCAATTTAACCCATTCAAATCAACTTTCAAATGTTGCTTGGGGTGTGGGTGCAAGTCCCCCTTTGTCTTTACCCAAAACAAAACACAACCATCTTCATCTTGTGCATGGCGTTAACGATCGGCCGTTGCATATGTGACAATAGCCTATAGGCCTACTGAGAAGTATCAGCTGGGCACCACGCTGGAAGAGACTACACATTCAGGAGTCATAGAATCATGTGACCTCTCAATAGTACTCTTGCGCAGCGGCAATTTCATAGTCAATGAAGTTCTACTGAGACGTGATTATTGCTAGTTGAAAACTTTACCCAATACCCCGCCAGGATGACTTGAAATATAGTCAGCCATGGCAATTTTTGTTAGTCTCTCAGGAGACTTTATAACTGTGAAATGTAATACATTACAATTACAATTACATTACATTACATTACAGTCATTTAGCAGACGCTTTTATCCAAAGCGACTTACAATAAGTGTATTCAACATAGGTAGGGAACAAAAACTACTAATCACCAGAAGTCTTTAGTGCATTTTCTGCAAAAACAAGCAACCAAGAGTATACCTAGCGCTAAGGTAAAAGTGCAATATATCAGCTACCTATTTCCTTAAACAGATGAGACAAAATAGCTAAATCAAATGAGCATGAGCTAAAACACTTAAGTGTATCGACTAAACAAGATCCAATAAACAGTACAACAATAGAAAACAAGCGTTCGTACAACTAGTTAACAACAAGTAGGTCAGGCAGAGAGGAAGGGTAGTGTTTCCTGAAGAGGTGGGTTTTCAACCTGCGGCGAAATATGGGCAGTGACTCTGCTGTCCTAACATCAGTGGGGAGTTCATTCCACCACTGTGGGGCCAGAACAGAAAAGAGTCGTGACCGTGGGGATCGGCCAGAAGGACCCTTGAGTGACGAGGCAATCAGTCGCCCCGAGGTGGCAGACCGAAGTGGTCGGGCAGGGGTGTAGGCATCGACCATAGCCCGGAGGTAGGAAGGAGCTGTTCCTTTCACTGCCCTATAGGCTAACACCAGGGTACAATGTGTAAAGCTATTCCCTTAGTTTGACCCCTAACATGATACTTAAAGCAGAATTAAAATTTTAAAATGTTGCCTGTATAAGGTGGTATCGCAACTTTCAGCAGCCGTTTCAGATTTCCCCATGCAATCTGAATTTCAACCTTACTAGACAACTTCACAAATTAATTGGTGAAGACATTTCTCAGCAAGGGATGTATTCACCAGATTTGACGTTTTTCTGATAACATTCCAGTTTTTGGACAGAGTAACTGGAAGGGCTCGTCCGGGATTTGAACCCGGGACCTCTCGCACCCGAAGCGAGAATCATACCCCTAGACCAACGAGCCTTGGTTACCTTTCCATCTTCAGTCTCACACGGCAGTTTGAAGCTGTATTTATGAGGCCATATTCTATTTACTGCAATTATAATCTCTTTGAAAAAAGATTTGGTCAAGTACATTGTGGTGTGTAGCAAAGTCTTTTTTTGCACGAAATAGATTTAGTTCCAGACGGAAGAATGTGTGAACACTGCATTTTCCAACTATGTAAAAAACAACCTTTGGCCCAATCTGCTCAGAAGATTGACTGTTCAGAAACCTGGAGGGGCTCGTCCGGGATTTGAACCCGGGACCTCTCGCACCCTAAGCGAGAATCATACCCCTAGACCAACGAGCCCTGTATTCACTGTAATATTTACTCTCACAAAGCTGTCTGTTGCACTCGTGGCTTTCTTGAAGATGTCAGAGATGATGCAGGTAATGGAGATAGGAGGGTCAATTTAACCCATCAATCAATTTTCAGAAGATTGCTTGGGTTGTGGTTTCAAGTTCCTCTTTGTGTTCACCCAAAATTGCTGAACAGGTGTGCCTACAGGTATCAGCGGTAGTCGTGGCCGAGCGGTTAAGGCGATGGACTAGAAATCCATTGGGGTCTCCCCGCGCAGGTTCGAGTCCTGCCGACTACGGAGCTTTATTGTTTGTGCAACAGTTACAAACGTTGGGTGTCACTTTGTAGTGTCCTGTTGATGGCTTCCATTGAAAATTAATTGAAAACTGCAGCTTTGTGGTTACTAATTGACAATGTCTGCTAGTCATTGCTGAGGTTCTATGTTGTCTTCTTCCAGGGTACAACATACTTATTTCCAAGACATGAACTAAGGCGAGGGATGGTGAAGTGCAGTGTCAACAGTAGGGCTCGTCCGGGATTTGAACCCGGGACCTCTCGCACCCAAAGCGAGAATCATACCCCTAGACCAACGAGCCTTGATTACTTTGGCATCTACCGTGTAAGACAGCTGTTTGATGAACATGTGTCTTTCTTGAAGATGTCAGCAATGCAGCAGGTAATGGAGATATGAGTGTCAATTTAACCCATTCAAATCAACTTTCAAATGTTGCTTGGGGTGTGGGTGCAAGTCCCCCTTTGTCTTTACCCAAAACAAAACACAACCATCTTCATCTTGTGCATGGCGTTAACGATCGGCCGTTGCATATGTGACAATAGCCTATAGGCCTACTGAGAAGTATCAGCTGGGCACCACGCTGGAAGAGACTACACATTCAGGAGTCATAGAATCATGTGACCTCTCAATAGTACTCTTGCGCAGCGGCAATTTCATAGTCAATGAAGTTCTACTGAGACGTGATTATTGCTAGTTGAAAACTTTACCCAATACCCCGCCAGGATGACTTGAAATATAGTCAGCCATGGCAATTTTTGTTAGTCTCTCAGGAGACTTTATAACTGTGAAATGTAATACATTACAATTACAATTACATTACATTACATTACAGTCATTTAGCAGACGCTTTTATCCAAAGCGACTTACAATAAGTGTATTCAACATAGGTAGGGAACAAAAACTACTAATCACCAGAAGTCTTTAGTGCATTTTCTGCAAAAACAAGCAACCAAGAGTATACCTAGCGCTAAGGTAAAAGTGCAATATATCAGCTACCTATTTCCTTAAACAGATGAGACAAAATAGCTAAATCAAATGAGCATGAGCTAAAACACTTAAGTGTATCGACTAAACAAGATCCAATAAACAGTACAACAATAGAAAACAAGCGTTCGTACAACTAGTTAACAACAAGTAGGTCAGGCAGAGAGGAAGGGTAGTGTTTCCTGAAGAGGTGGGTTTTCAACCTGCGGCGAAATATGGGCAGTGACTCTGCTGTCCTAACATCAGTGGGGAGTTCATTCCACCACTGTGGGGCCAGAACAGAAAAGAGTCGTGACCGTGTGGATCGGCCAGAAGGACCCTTGAGTGACGAGGCAATCAGTCGCCCCGAGGTGGCAGACCGAAGTGGTCGGGCAGGGGTGTAGGCATCGACCATAGCCCGGAGGTAGGAAGGAGCTGTTCCTTTCACTGCCCTATAGGCTAACACCAGGGTACAATGTGTAAAGCTATTCCCTTAGTTTGACCCCTAACATGATACTTAAAGCAGAATTAAAATTTTAAAATGTTGCCTGTATAAGGTGGTATCGCAACTTTCAGCAGCCGTTTCAGATTTCCCCATGCAATCTGAATTTCAACCTTACTAGACAACTTTACAAATTAATTGGTGAAGACATTTCTCAGCAAGGGATGTATTCACCAGATTTGACGTTTTTCTGATAACATTCCAGTTTTTGGACAGAGTAACTGGAAGGGCTCGTCCGGGATTTGAACCCGGGACCTCTCGCACCCGAAGCGAGAATCATACCCCTATACCAACGAGCCTTGTTTACCTTTCCATCTTCAGTCTCACACGGCAGTTTGAAGCTGTATTTATGAGGCCATATTCTATTTACTGCAATTATAATCTCTTTGAAAAAAGATTTGGTCAAGTACATTGTGGTGTGTAGCAAAGTCTTTTTTTGCACGAAATAGATTTAGTTCCAGACGGAAGAATGTGTGAACACTGCATTTTCCAACTATGTAAAAAACAACCTTTGGCCCAATCTGCTCAGAAGATTGACTGTTCAGAAACCTGGAGGGGCTCGTCCGGGATTTGAACCCGGGACCTCTCGCACCCTAAGCGAGAATCATACCCCTAGACCAACGAGCCCTGTATTCACTGTAATATTTACTCTCACAAAGCTGTCTGTTGCACTCGTGGCTTTCTTGAAGATGTCAGAGATGATGCAGGTAATGGAGATAGGAGGGTCAATTTAACCCATCAATCAATTTTCAGAAGATTGCTTGGGTTGTGGTTTCAAGTTCCTCTTTGTGTTCACCCAAAATTGCTGAACAGGTGTGCCTACAGGTATCAGCGGTAGTCGTGGCCGAGCGGTTAAGGCGATGGACTAGAAATCCATTGGGGTCTCCCCGCGCAGGTTCGAGTCCTGCCGACTACGGAGCTTTATTGTTTGTGCAACAGTTACAAACGTTGGGTGTCACTTTGTAGTGTCCTGTTGATGGCTTCCATTGAAAATGAATTAAAAACTGCAGCTTTGTGGTTAATAATTGACAATGTCTGCTAGTCATTGCTGAGGTTCTATGTTGTCTTCTTCCAGGGTACAACATACTTATTTCCAAGACATGAACTAAGGCGAGCGATGGTGAAGTGCAGTGTCAACAGTAGGGCTCGTCCGGGATTTGAACCCAGGACCTCTCGCACCCAAAGCGAGAATCATACCCCTAGACCAACGAGCCTTGATTACTTTGGCATCTACCGTGTAAGACAGCTGTTTGATGAACATGTGTCTTTCTTGAAGATGTCAGCAATGCAGCAGGTAATGGAGATATGAGTGTCAATTTAACCCATTCAAATCAACTTTCAAATGTTGCTTGGGGTGTGGGTGCAAGTCCCCCTTTGTCTTTACCCAAAACACAACCATCTTCATCTTGTGCATGGCGTTAACGATCGGCCGTTGCATATGTGACAATAGCCTATAGGCCTACTGAGAAGTATCAGCTGGGCACCACGCTGGAAGAGACTACACATTCAGGAGTCATAGAATCATGTGACCTCTCAATAGTACTCTTGCGCAGCGGCAATTTCATAGTCAATGAAGTTCTACTGAGACGTGATTATTGCTAGTTGAAAACTTTACCCAATACCCCGCCAGGATGACTTGAAATATAGTCAGCCATGGCAATTTTTGTTAGTCTCTCAGGAGACTTTATAACTGTGAAATGTAATACATTACAATTACAATGTGTAAAGCTATTCCCTTAGTTTGACCCCTAACATGATACTTAAAGCAGAATTACAATTTTAAAATGTTGCCTGTATAAGGTGGTATCGCAACTTTCAGCAGCCGTTTCAGATTTCCCCATGCAATCTGAATTTCAACCTTACTAGACAACTTTACAAATTAATTTGTGAAGACATTTCTCAGCAAGGGATGTATTCACCAGATTTGACGTTTTTCTGATAACATTCCAGTTTTTGGACAGAGTAACTGGAAGGGCTCGTCCGGGATTTGAACCCGGGACCTCTCGCACCCGAAGCGAGAACCATACCCCTAGACCAACGAGCCTTGTTTACCTTTCCATCTTCAGTCTCACACGGCAGTTTGAAGCTGTATTTATGAGGCCATATTCTATTTACTGCAATTATAATCTCTTTGAAAAAAGATTTGGTCAAGTACATTGTGGTGTGTAGCAAAGTCTTTTTTTGCACGAAATAGATTTAGTTCCAGACGGAAGAATGTGTGAACACTGCATTTTCCAACTATGTAAAAAACAACCTTTGGCCCAATCTGCTCAGAAGATTGACTGTTCAGAAACCTGGAGGGGCTCGTCCAGGATTTGAACCCGGGACCTCTCGCACCCTAAGCGAGAATCATACCCCTAGACCAACGAGCCCTGTATTCACAGTAATATTTACTCTCACAAAGCTGTCTGTTGCACTCGTGGCTTTCTTGAAGATGTGAGAGATGATGCAGGTAATGGAGATAGGAGGGTCAATTTAACCCATCAATCAATTTTCAGAAGATTGCTTGGGTTGTGGTTTCAAGTTCCTCTTTGTGTTCACCCAAAATTGCTGAACAGGTGTGCCTACAGGTATCAGCGGTAGTCGTGGCCGAGCGGTTAAGGCGATGGACTAGAAATCCATTGGGGTCTCCCCGCGCAGGTTCGAGTCCTGCCGACTACGGAGCTTTATTGTTTGTGCAACAGTTACAAACGTTGGGTGTCACTTTGTAGTGTCCTGTTGATGGCTTCCATTGAAAATTAATTGAAAACTGCAGCTTTGTGGTTAATAATTGACAATGTCTGCTAGTCATTGCTGAGGTTCTATGTTGTCTTCTTCCAGGGTACAACATACTTATTTCCAAGACATGAACTAAGGCGAGGGATGGTGAAGTGCAGTGTCAACAGTAGGGCTCGTCCGGGATTTGAACCCGGGACCTCTCGCACCCAAAGCGAGAATCATACCCCTAGACCAACGAGCCTTGATTACTTTGGCATCTACCGTGTAAGACAGCTGTTTGATGAACATGTGTCTTTCTTGAAGATGTCAGCAATGCAGCAGGTAATGGAGATATGAGTGTCAATTTAACCCATTCAAATCAACTTTCAAATGTTGCTTGGGGTGTGGGTGCAAGTCCCCCTTTGTCTTTACCCAAAACAAAACACAACCATCTTCATCTTGTGCATGGCGTTAACGATCGGCCGTTGCATATGTGACAATAGCCTATAGGCCTACTGAGAAGTATCAGCTGGGCACCACGCTGGAAGAGACTACACATTCAGGAGTCATAGAATCATGTGACCTCTCAATAGTACTCTTGCGCAGCGGCAATTTCATAGTCAATGAAGTTCTACTGAGACGTGATTATTGCTAGTTGAAAACTTTACCCAATACCCCGCCAGGATGACTTGAAATATAGTCAGCCATGGCAATTTTTGTTAGTCTCTCAGGAGACTTTATAACTGTGAAATGTAATACATTACAATTACAATTACATTACATTACATTACAGTCATTTAGCAGACGCTTTTATCCAAAGCGACTTACAATAAGTGTATTCAACATAGGTAGGGAACAAAAACTACTAATCACCAGAAGTCTTTAGTGCATTTTCTGCAAAAACAAGCAACCAAGAGTATACCTAGCGCTAAGGTAAAAGTGCAATATATAAGCTACCTATTTCCTTAAACAGATGAGACAAAATAGCTAAATCAAATGAGCATGAGCTAAAACACTTAAGTGTATCGACTAAACAAGATCCAATAAACAGTACAACAATAGAAAACAAGCGTTCGTACAACTAGTTAACAACAAGTAGGTCAGGCAGAGAGGAAGGGTAGTGTTTCCTGAAGAGGTGGGTTTTCAACCTGCGGCGAAATATGGGCAGTGACTCTGCTGTCCTAACATCAGTGGGGAGTTCATTCCACCACTGTGGGGCCAGAACAGAAAAGAGTCGTGACCGTGTGGATCGGCCAGAAGGACCCTTGAGTGACGAGGCAATCAGTCGCCCCGAGGTGGCAGACCGAAGTGGTCGGGCAGGGGTGTAGGCATCGACCATAGCCCGGAGGTAGGAAGGAGCTGTTCCTTTCACTGCCCTATAGGCTAACACCAGGGTACAATGTGTAAAGCTATTCCCTTAGTTTGACCCCTAACATGATACTTAAAGCAGAATTAAAATTTTAAAATGTTGCCTGTATAAGGTGGTATCGCAACTTTCAGCAGCCGTTTCAGATTTCCCCACGCAATCTGAATTTCAACCTTACTAGACAACTTTACAAATTAATTGGTGAAGACATTTCTCAGCAAGGGATGTATTCACCAGATTTGACGTTTTTCTGATAACATTCCAGTTTTTGGACAGAGTAACTGGAAGGGCTCGTCCGGGATTTGAACCCGGGACCTCTCGCACCCGAAGCGAGAATCATACCCCTAGACCAACGAGCCTTGTTTACCTTTCCATCTTCAGTCTCACACGGCAGTTTGAAGCTGTATTTATGAGGCCATATTCTATTTACTGCAATTATAATCTCTTTGAAAAAAGATTTGGTCAAGTACATTGTGGTGTGTAGCAAAGTCTTTTTTTGCACGAAATAGATTTAGTTCCAGACGGAAGAATGTGTGAACACTGCATTTTCCAACTATGTAAAAAACAACCTTTGGCCCAATCTGCTCAGAAGATTGACTGTTCAGAAACCTGGAGGGGCTCGTCCGGGATTTGAACCCGGGACCTCTCGCACCCTAAGCGAGAATCATACCCCTAGACCAACGAGCCCTGTATTCACTGTAATATTTACTCTCACAAAGCTGTCTGTTGCACTCGTGGCTTTCTTGAAGATGTCAGAGATGATGCAGGTAATGGAGATAGGAGGGTCAATTTAACCCATCAATCAATTTTCAGAAGATTGCTTGGGTTGTGGTTTCAAGTTCCTCTTTGTGTTCACCCAAAATTGCTGAACAGGTGTGCCTACAGGTATCAGCGGTAGTCGTGGCCGAGCGGTTAAGGCGATGGACTAGAAATCCATTGGGGTCTCCCCGTGCAGGTTCGAGTCCTGCCGACTACGGAGCTTTATTGTTTGTGCAACAGTTACAAACGTTGGGTGTCACTTTGTAGTGTCCTGTTGATGGCTTCCATTGAAAATGAATTAAAAACTGCAGCTTTGTGGTTAATAATTGACAATGTCTGCTAGTCATTGCTGAGGTTCTATGTTGTCTTCTTCCAGGGTACAACATACTTATTTCCAAGACATGAACTAAGGCGAGGGATGGTGAAGTGCAGTGTCAACAGTAGGGCTCGTCCGGGATTTGAACCCGGGACCTCTCGCACCCAAAGCGAGAATCATACCCCTAGACCAACGAGCCTTGATTACTTTGGCATCTACCGTGTAAGACAGCTGTTTGATGAACATGTGTCTTTCTTGAAGATGTCAGCAATGCAGCAGGTAATGGAGATATGAGTGTCAATTTAACCCATTCAAATCAACTTTCAAATGTTGCTTGGGGTGTGGGTGCAAGTCCCCCTTTGTCTTTACCCAAAACAAAACACAACCATCTTCATCTTGTGCATGGCGTTAACGATCGGCCGTTGCATATGTGACAATAGCCTATAGGCCTACTGAGAAGTATCAGCTGGGCACCACGCTGGAAGAGACTACACATTCAGGAGTCATAGAATCATGTGACCTCTCAATAGTACTCTTGCGCAGCGGCAATTTCATAGTCAATGAAGTTCTACTGAGACGTGATTATTGCTAGTTGAAAACTTTACCCAATACCCCGCCAGGATGACTTGAAATATAGTCAGCCATGGCAATTTTTGTTAGTCTCTCAGGAGACTTTATAACTGTGAAATGTAATACATTACAATTACAATGTGTAAAGCTATTCCCTTAGTTTGACCCCTAACATGATACTTAAAGCAGAATTACAATTATAAAATGTTGCCTGTATAAGGTGGTATCGCAACTTTCAGCAGCCGTTTCAGATTTCCCCATGCAATCTGAATTTCAACCTTACTAGACAACTTTACAAATTAATTTGTGAAGACATTTCTCAGCAAGGGATGTATTCACCAGATTTGACGTTTTTCTGATAACATTCCAGTTTTTGGACAGAGTAACTGGAAGGGCTCGTCCGGGATTTGAACCCGGGACCTCTCGCACCCGAAGCGAGAATCATACCCCTAGACCAACGAGCCTTGTTTACCTTTCCATCTTCAGTCTCACACGGCAGTTTGAAGCTGTATTTATGAGGCCATATTCTATTTACTGCAATTATAATCTCTTTGAAAAAAGATTTGGTCAAGTACATTGTGGTGTGTAGCAAAGTCTTTTTTTGCACGAAATAGATTTAGTTCCAGACGGAAGAATGTGTGAACACTGCATTTTCCAACTATGTAAAAAACAACCTTTGGCCCAATATGCTCAGAAGATTGACTGTTCAGAAACCTGGAGGGGCTCGTCCAGGATTTGAACCCGGGACCTCTCGCACCCTAAGCGAGAATCATACCTCTAGACCAACGAGCCCTGTATTCACAGTAATATTTACTCTCACAAAGCTGTCTGTTGCACTCGTGGCTTTCTTGAAGATGTCAGAGATGATGCAGGTAATGGAGATAGGAGGGTCAATTTAACCCATCAATCAATTTTCAGAAGATTGCTTGGGTTGTGGTTTCAAGTTC
>NW_027637034.1:10692707-10695207 GCF_951216825.1 Electrona antarctica
ATCGACCATAGCCCGGAGGTAGGAAGGAGCTGTTCCTTTCACTGCCCTATAGGCTAACACCAGGGTACAATGTGTAAAGCTATTCCCTTAGTTTGACCCCTAACATGATACTTAAAGCAGAATTAAAATTTTAAAATGTTGCCTGTATAAGGTGGTATCGCAACTTTCAGCAGCCGTTTCAGATTTCCCCACGCAATCTGAATTTCAACCTTACTAGACAACTTTACAAATTAATTGGTGAAGACATTTCTCAGCAAGGGATGTATTCACCAGATTTGACGTTTTTCTGATAACATTCCAGTTTTTGGACAGAGTAACTGGAAGGGCTCGTCCGGGATTTGAACCCGGGACCTCTCGCACCCGAAGCGAGAATCATACCCCTAGACCAACGAGCCTTGTTTACCTTTCCATCTTCAGTCTCACACGGCAGTTTGAAGCTGTATTTATGAGGCCATATTCTATTTACTGCAATTATAATCTCTTTGAAAAAAGATTTGGTCAAGTACATTGTGGTGTGTAGCAAAGTCTTTTTTTGCACGAAATAGATTTAGTTCCAGACGGAAGAATGTGTGAACACTGCATTTTCCAACTATGTAAAAATCAACCTTTTGCCCAATCTGCTCAGAAGATTGACTGTTCAGAAACCTGGAGGGGCTCGTCCGGGATTTGAACCCGGGACCTCTCGCATCCTAAGCGAGAATCATACCCCTAGACCAACGAGCCCTGTATTCACTGTAATATTTACTCTCACAAAGCTGTCTGTTGCACTCGTGGCTTTCTTGAAGATGTCAGAGATGATGCAGGTAATGGAGATAGGAGGGTCAATTTAACCCATCAATCAATTTTCAGAAGATTGCTTGGGTTGTGGTTTCAAGTTCCTCTTTGTGTTCACCCAAAATTGCTGAACAGGTGTGCCTACAGGTATCAGCGGTAGTCGTGGCCGAGCGGTTAAGGCGATGGACTAGAAATCCATTGGGGTCTCCCCGCGCAGGTTCGAGTCCTGCCGACTACGGAGCTTTATTGTTTGTGCAACAGTTACAAACGTTGGGTGTCACTTTGTAGTGTCCTGTTGATGGCTTCCATTGAAAATGAATTAAAAACTGCAGCTTTGTGGTTAATAATTGACAATGTCTGCTAGTCATTGCTGAGGTTCTATGTTGTCTTCTTCCAGGGTACAACATACTTATTTCCAAGACATGAACTAAGGCGAGGGATGGTGAAGTGCAGTGTCAACAGTAGGGCTCGTCCGGGATTTGAACCCGGGACCTCTCGCACCCAAAGCGAGAATCATACCCCTAGACCAACGAGCCTTGATTACTTTGGCATCTACCGTGTAAGACAGCTGTTTGATGAACATGTGTCTTTCTTGAAGATGTCAGCAATGCAGCAGGTAATGGAGATATGAGTGTCAATTTAACCCATTCAAATCAACTTTCAAATGTTGCTTGGGGTGTGGGTGCAAGTCCCCCTTTGTCTTTACCCAAAACAAAACACAACCATCTTCATCTTGTGCATGGCGTTAACGATCGGCCGTTGCATATGTGACAATAGCCTATAGGCCTACTGAGAAGTATCAGCTGGGCACCACGCTGGAAGAGACTACACATTCAGGAGTCATAGAATCATGTGACCTCTCAATAGTACTCTTGCGCAGCGGCAATTTCATAGTCAATGAAGTTCTACTGAGACGTGATTATTGCTAGTTGAAAACTTTACCCAATACCCCGCCAGGATGACTTGAAATATAGTCAGCCATGGCAATTTTTGTTAGTCTCTCAGGAGACTTTATAACTGTGAAATGTAATACATTACAATTACAATGTGTAAAGCTATTCCCTTAGTTTGACCCCTAACATGATACTTAAAGCAGAATTACAATTATAAAATGTTGCCTGTATAAGGTGGTATCGCAACTTTCAGCAGCCGTTTCAGATTTCCCCATGCAATCTGAATTTCAACCTTACTAGACAACTTTACAAATTAATTTGTGAAGACATTTCTCAGCAAGGGATGTATTCACCAGATTTGACGTTTTTCTGATAACATTCCAGTTTTTGGACAGAGTAACTGGAAGGGCTCGTCCGGGATTTGAACCCGGGACCTCTCGCACCCGAAGCGAGAATCATACCCCTAGACCAACGAGCCTTGTTTACCTTTCCATCTTCAGTCTCACACGGCAGTTTGAAGCTGTATTTATGAGGCCATATTCTATTTACTGCAATTATAATCTCTTTGAAAAAAGATTTGGTCAAGTACATTGTGGTGTGTAGCAAAGTCTTTTTTTGCACGAAATAGATTTAGTTCCAGACGGAAGAATGTGTGAACACTGCATTTTCCAACTATGTAAAAAACAACCTTTGGCCCAATATGCTCAGAAGATTGACTGTTCAGAAACCTGGAGGGGCTCGTCCAGGATTTGAACCCGGGACCTCTCGCACCCTAAGCGAGAATCATACCCCTAGACCAACGAGCCCTGTATTCACAGTAATATTTACTCTCA